>NW_021167973.1:0-12106 GCF_004154835.1 Alternaria arborescens
CAAGCGTGGGTTCTTGGGTATCGTTGCCCACTACGTTGACAAGCAAGGCGATATTGTAGACTTACCTATCGCGCTGCCGCAGTTGACAGGCGCCCACAGTAGACATAGGATGGCAAAGGTTGTTATCTAAACGTTGAAAGAGTTCGGTATAAACGCTTAACGTATTAGCTACTTCGTACTCGACAACGCAAGCAATAACAACACCGCGATAGACGCAATTGCGCTAACAATAGGCTTCAACCTACGCCATCGCCGCCTCCGTTGTAGTCCTCATACAATTAACCTTGTCGGCCAGATGCTCCTCTAGGGAGAAAACAGTGCCTCGTACAACAACAATACCGCTGAGATTACTGCTAAAAGCGAGTATATGAGCGAGTAGAGGCGCGATAGGCCCTTAGGCGTACTCCTAGGTATCGTCAACTACATTAAAACACCACAGCAATACGCTCTTTTTGCTGACTTTCAGCGCCTTGCCTATCGCGAGCTACCAGCTAACGCACCTCCCGATAAACGCAAGATCCTTAAGCCCGTCAAGCCTGTTATTACACGCTAGAACTCCTTCTACTCGTGCTTTGAGCGCGCTGTACAGCTTCAACCAGCGATTAACGCGTACGCCAGCCACCATATAAAGCGTATACGGGACGAGGATACCTACGCTAAGTCGCGGCGCAACAAACTGCCTCACGCGCCACACTAGATAAGATCGGACGGCCTTACAACGCACGATTAGGCGGTAGTTACGGAGTATATAGACGCTTTAAAGCCGCTGAAAGCTGCTACAAAGCGCCTTGAGGGGCGCGGCAACAGCGGGAGGTTTAGCTGTATCGCTGAAGTTATCCTAGTATTCGAGTATATACTTAACTACTACGAATCGCGCGTACTAGCTTACGAGGCCGTTAAGTATAACGCCCACGACGAGGCGCCCGAGGACCACCTTGCGATTAACATGCGCGCAGCGTAGGCGAAAGCCAGCGAGTATTACTCTAAATTAGACCTATCGCCCGCCTACTACGCAGCTACGATACTCCACCCGTATTACCGATCGTATTGCGACAAATCCTAGGGTACTGAGAAACCCAGCTAGCTTGAGTCCAACAACCTCAGTTTCCGCGGCTTGTAGGCTCAATACAATACCAGTTAACTAGCTGTACGACGCCTAAAGGTACTATCGAACGATATAGACGACGCAATCGACAGCATTATTAATCCTACAACTGCCAGCAACAGCGACGAGGCAGCTGACGACGAGTATACCCAGTAGAAGCTGTGCGAGCGGCGGGTGGAGAAGGGCAGCGAGTACGCCAACAACCCAATAAAATACTAGTTATTGATGCGGGATCGCTATCCTCAACTCAGCAAGCTTGCGCTTGACGTACTGTCTATCCCAGCGTCGAGCTGCGAGTGTGAGCGTATGTTCAGCGAGTTGGGTGATCTCCTAGAGCCTCGCCGACGAGGTATACAACCACGACTTCTGGCGGCAATACAGTGCGTACGACGGTGGCGTACAGCTGGTCTAGGCGACGATAAACTCAACAACAGAAACTCTATAACTAACGATGAGATAGAGGCGTTGTACGGCGTAAGCGCGTGGGACGTTGGAGACAGCAGCAATACTAACAGCGATTCGGAAACTCAACTCTAAAAAAAGTCACGATATAGCCAATACCACCTATTTGTATAGCCTCAAAAACGCTTTGACCATCAAGCCAATCAAGCCAAACAATCAAGCTGGCTTGTTTTAACCCACCAAGCCAATCAAGCTAAGCTGAAGTAGAGGCACCCAACAATCAAGCCAAGCTGGGGTACCCAGCTTGCTTGGCTTGATTGTTGACAAGTCTGCAAGTGAGCACCAAATTGTTGTCGTGCTTATCAGGCTCTAATAGCGTCCACCAACGGCTGGAACCAAGTGTCTGCCAGCTTCTTGTTGCCTGTATCGTTCGGGTGAACACCATCGCCAGTCATTGTATTAGTGTTGAATCCAGTCCATGCATCCACAACCGTTATGGGGCTGTTCGTAGTCGTCTTACTTGCTGCCCACGTCTGGATCACGTTGTTCAGAGCTACGACGCGTGGCCCACATTCGGCGCAGTTGGACGGATTCATTGGGATGATCTTCGCGGCGAGGATTTTCATGGTAGGTTTCGAAGCGCGCATTTGGTCTACAAGCTTGCTGAATGCGGTAGTGATTTCTTGGGGCGAGCGGTTGCTCCAAACGTCGTTCGTACCCAGATGCATCATGACGATGTCGGGCTTGGTGGATGAAAGCCAACCCGGTAGTTGATTCTGGTTCGCGATGTTTACCGCTAGAAAACCACCCTGTAACTGTAAGCCAATCGTCGTACAAAGAAGGAGTTGGAATCTTACATGTCCCTCATTCTCGCCATCGTATTGGAAGCCACAGCCCTGGCCGGCCAACGTGCCTACGAAGTCGGTGTTCTTGATGCCGGCTTGTTGAAGCTTCTGCCAAAGATAAGCCCGCCAACAGCCCTAGACTACTGTCAATAACGAGCTGAGGTAGTCGAAGACCAAGTACGTACTGGGCTACCGGTGATGGAATCACCAAGAGCCATGATCCGCACCGTAGATTGACGACTTGCAAGCTCCGTTGGAGCTGCTACCACTATGGCTGTCACGGAGAGCAGAGCCAGGAAGGTTGAGGTGAAAGTGATGTGCATGGCTGCTGAATTGTAGGCTAGGCAATTTCCTTCACGTGAAGAATAATGCGTATCGTGAATCGCAGTGTCGCACACCGCGTAGTGTGACTTATGTAGGTTCCATGGTGTATGTTCTGTGTGTACGGGAGGATGTAGCCTAATCTATTACAAAACTGAGTTGTTCCGTCTAGATGAGGGGGCTCACAAAAGCGCTTGGAAATGGTCAGTGCCGTCTGCGATGATGCTCAAGTTATCTTGTCACGGGGTCTGGTCGTTATTGTGGACAGAGCCCCAAGAGCAGCGATTCATCTATACATGGCGCGCCCCGCAATGCGACAATCTACACCTTCCTTGTGGATCCAACAGTTAGCTTTTTCGTGCTTAAGTAGTTGCACATTAGACTTAGTACAGGTCGCTGTTTCGTTGCATCTTTCTGCGTGCGTTCGGTGGCTAGGCACACGAGGGTAAGTGTCATTTGTAAAGCAATAAATGCGGCTCTCCCAAGTCCGTGCCCATAGTGGTTAGCTACTTTACCTTCAGGTTGCAGGATAGCCAGTGCGGACAGGGTCACTCTAGGTCGTACATAGCTCTCTCTTTCCTTGCATTAGGAGCCTGCGTTTGCTGTTCGAGGTCGGCGCACGAAATTCACATTGGAAGTGACGCGAAGGCAGGCAAAGGTGCTACTGTGGTCAACTACTCCGAGCCTGTCTGGGTCAACACCTGGAAGACCATATGTTAAAGCACATGAAGAAGATCGATGCGCTTCTGATTGCGCGGCTTTCGGTTCTGATGAAGTCGAGGTTCTCGAAGTGCGGGATGAGGAAATGGGAGACGGAATGCGGCAGCTCGGGGAGATTCGAGGCCCGAGAACGGGGGCCCGCAACCCCCCGCCCGCTGCACGGAATCGATTACTAGGGAACCCGACGAACCCACGTCAACAACCCACAGGCTGCCGCGCGTTTTGATCCCAAGACGACAAATATTGGTATACCTGATGTTTGTCCTAAAGACGCGATACCTCTAGAATTACAACCGCACACAGCTCTAGCAGACCTTCATTGGACAACAGCTTGTTTGCACTTTCATCGCAGTAACGCGGTGGAAGGTTCTCAGCCACACGGAGTAACTCATACGTGTTGCAGTCTCTGCTCATGGCGCACTGATTCCCAAGCACATCCAGTGGTAGGATTGTGCTGGCAACTTCTCTGCACCACATTCGAAGGCATCACGAAGGCTATCGGGCTTGGATGAAAACTGTATTATCAGAATTGTTGGACAGATAGAGCGAATGTAGGGCATTAGCATGACTGCAGAGTTCAGCACTTGCGCATATGAATCACACAGAATCGCTTGTACCCGACGTGTGTGTCTGGCAATACCACGTCGCTACACACATCTAGTTACGGTGTACTCAGCCCCTCAACCAGCTATGCGTCGACGTCTGTGCCTTCTAGATACATTCTAGCGATGCAGATCGCAATGTTAGGACATGTTGGACGATACGCGATACGCGATACGCTCAAAATAGAGTTCAACTTAGGAGGCGAAGGTTTGACATAGGCGACGCGGATAGAAGCTTTGGCGATGTTCGCAGCACGCTTAACGCTTCGACTAAAATTGTCGTACGACAGCACGGAAGATCTGCAATCTAATCGCATTCGAACCTGAACCTTGCGGAGGCTCATGCAAGCAGCTCGAAGGATCATCTGTAGTGAGCAACGATGGCCCTCTAAAGCAGTCTTCGACTGAATTAGAACTGTAGGCCTATCAATACATCGATAGGTGATCTCAGCATCCCGCTACGAGACTGTATGCGGATCTTGAAACAGTCCCGTGGTTCGGAAGTTGGATAAATCGTTTCATTGACAGTCGGTCGGCAAGGCTGTATCTAAATTGAGGTGATGGGTATGTAGACCAAGTTTGTCATGTTACGACAGTCACTGGCAAGACTAAGCCGGAGGATACTGACACATGAGCAGATTCACTCGGTACATACCGAGATAGCGTCGTGCTGCCATTTAGAGCCTATCTTACTGCACCAATCGCGTCACCAATATCGTTATTTCCATGTGAGATGAGTAATCTCAGCATTGAGGCACGACATACCCAGTGCTGTGGTTCCCCAGGTTCTCCGGTCCTTCTCTACCTAGGTATGCAGATCCCCGATCTTAGCGCAAAGGGGCTCCGATGCACCTTGACGTAGAATGCCAAATTCACCACGCGTTTCGCGCCCTAGGAAGCAAGGCGCGGCTGGTGCGGAGTAGAGTCCGCTGAGATGCGAGTGAACCGGCGACCCGTTCCGCGGCAGTATCGGACCTTCTCTTGACATGACTTGTGTGCTCGCATATCTGAGGACCCAAAATTCAGTAATAGCGAGTCGTGAAAAACCGCAATGTGAGCCGATTGACAGTCGGGCCGCAGCCGGAGAACAGGCTCGAAAGAGGCGAGCGAGCGATAGACGTGGAGATGTTAGGGTGTGATCTACGATCTCATCGTCCTTTAGCACCACTAACAACGTTACATAGATAATGGCCTCGTGGAAACGCCCTAACAGGTGCGTTGATCTCAAATGACGGCGGCTGGTCATGTTCGACGAGCGTTAATGTTGAGGGTTAATGCTTTACCATTTCGGGCAGGTTTCGTCTGATTGGCCAGCGTGAAGATACGTACCTCGGTACACATTTGCACAGCCAGAGACGGGTCGTTCTTAGGCTGATATTGTGGGTATTTTCAGGATGTCTCCTTTGCAAGCCTTCCGCCGGGTGGCGTTCTCTTTCGCCTACGCGATGACGGTTAATAGTGCGTGGCGTTCAGGTCTGCCATACAGGAGACACCGGACTTCGACAACATAAACGAGTGGTGAAAACACGACGAGAGCTATCTCGTGCACCGGTATGACCCTGTGTCAGAGTCCCGGGAAGCCAAGACGGAAGTCTTTGCACATCGGCACGACGCAACCCCACCGTGCGGTTTACGGTAGAAAGCGTAGGTCAGGGGATGCAGGACAAACGGCCAAAGTGTACGCGCAGCTGGAAGTATTGAAGAAACATGGTAGATTCTATGTAGAGATCCTCATTGCAACCAAAAAGAAAGATACTCTTCAAGACTGACTGTTGCCGGACGACCACTGCGAATCTTTGCGTTCTGAGACCAAATCTTTCTGGCTCTCGCTGTCACTGATCCGCGAGCTCTGCTCAAAATGCTGTTCGAACTGTCGCGAGACATAGATGTTTTTTCCAAACATGCCCCCTCCATCGGCACCTGTCTCGTAAGGTGTCGTGCTATCTGGCCGGCCCAGTGCCAGTTCAAAGTCTTCGTCCGTGTGTCTTGCAGTGCTCCTGATACCATGGACGCTCCGATGTTTGGTCGCACTGCTGCCAATGGTGCCAGTTCCGTATCCATTTCCGTATGATCGGCCGGATGGGACTGTGGAAGAGAAGCCGGGGATGATCTTGACAACCAGTGGCTTGAGCGCAGGAAGCGATGCGCATACGATAGCTAGGTTCATTTCGATTGCGGACCAGTAGGCTGTCGGTGCGCTGTAATATGTGTTGTCGTCCGGGTGGTCGACAAGCACGATGAGAGCGTGTAGGCGTAGAATCGATACGACGCAGACAAACCAACCGATGGTAAGGATAGCCATAAGCGCGACCCTTTGGCGCAATGCGATTTGGAGAGTCCAAATGACACGAACGGGAAGGAAGGCCACGATGAGGTCGGTGAAGATGTTGATGCTGGCGTTCACATACCAAATCGTCTTGTTGTCGATACATTTCGCTCCGGGCTGCTCCAATATCTTCCAATAGGCATGGACAGGGACACATGTGAAGATCGAAGTGAAGAGCGTAGTAACACCCCAAGCTACACAGACGGCCATGACGATGTGGAGTGGTATGCGCATTTCTCGCAGAGTAAAGATTCGGCCGTACTGTAGAAGGATGGATATCTTCGTGAACATGAGGCTGGTGTTGTAGAAGATGATACTCCAGAATAAGTACTACCTGACGTTAGATCCGAAGCGCATATGGATAACAGATGCTTACGATCAGAATCTTCTCAACTCCAGCTGGAAACTCGATGAAGACTGCATGCTTGCCGTTGCCAGCGTCCGCCTCTGAACTGGGTTAACATTCGATTCGTCGCGAGCGCAGCGTGCGTCTTACGCATGACTTGGAGTACGCCAGTCGCAATAGCCAGGGCCATAGAGACGACAATGGCGTAGTCCTCCCATCCTAATGATCTTCCCAAGAATCGGAGCCGAGTGATGATACGCAGGGCAACACAAATCCCCGCTATGCATGTAAAAGCAACAACGATAGATTTGGTGAGCGGACCCCGATCTTCCTTGGCCAAGGCAGCCAACTGTTCCGGTGGAATTGGATCCATGGTAGTTATGAAGAGAAGGCAAAGACGATGGAACACACGTAACTTGTCAATGTGTGGGACAGGTGCGATGGGTTCACCATGGACCCTCCTTTAGATATGTATCCGCAGGCACCCGTCTGTGGAGGAGTACATATGCCAGGCCTTGCGCCCAAAGGTACCTGAACTACGAGTGCCGCACGGGCTAGTGCGCCAGTTTACACAAGACTGGGATGCCAGGTTGTTTAGGGAGGTATCCGAAACTTAAAATTTGACGATGGATCAGACCTTGGAGAGCGAGCGCAGGGGAGATCTGGGGAGACGGCATCCCTAACGGAAGAGCTAGACCTAGCGGACGGCAAGGACTTGAATCTAAGCCAATGAGACTATACACTCCTGCCTAGACGCGTAAATGCTTCAAATTCGAGGGGTACATCTTCGAAGCGAACGGCTGCAGTGACAGGCATAGTCATGTACACTCGGCCTACCGAGAGTGATCAGACGGCAAGCAACATACGGAATTCACTTGCATGATGCACAGCGTGTGTTTCCCATGGTTTGTGGCGATCCTTGTCGTCGATATGATGAACGTTGTCGAAACCTGGGATTAGGCCGTCGGTTTACCGGGTGAAGATCACGCAGATGCTCGACGAATGAGCTCCCACGTGGCGCGTCCTATATCGCGCAAGAAGATACGCTGGATGGACACACCACGCTCACTACTGAAAAAATGGTGGGCCAAGACCGTGCGCATGCGGTTGTATCACAGCGATCAATTGACTCCTTGGCGTGCAGCCGTTCGTGAGCATATACCCGTGAAGTCATTCTGCTACGTTGTGAATTTGAAGCCTCGGGGAGCTGTAGCTCGAACGCATCTTTGGTTGAGCTTTTCGCATTGAGTACCGTCGATTGACCATGTCCATTGAATTTGCGTGTCTATGGCCGATACGGCCGTCACATGCTGTGGGTCGCAGTATGAACACCGAGTAGGGTACCGCTTGAGCTTGATCGCGGCATACAGTGGTGCCACCAAATACCGGCTAATTCGTGTAGTGTACTCTGTCCACAGTTTTAGTGCAGCGCTAGAGGAAATAATGGCGACTTATTGATGCCCAGAAGAATCCCTGCCAATCGGACGGCAAACTCTATTGTATCTGGCTGCCTTATAGCCTACCAACCTCCAGCTTGCGCTCTGGTCCGCCGTTCGAGAGAGGCCTTGCAAATAGTTGAACGGATGTATACCTACACATGTGGCACGACGCTGCCGATCCGGGTCACCTCCGTTCATCGTCTGCCAAGGCTCCCCAGGTCTCTCTGAACCTTCCCGTGAGGCAGAAGTCCGAGTAAACGACAAAGCCGCCACACTACGGGTTAGCATATCCGAGGTCATCTCAACGAGCACAGAGGACTTTGCGGCTTGGGCTGCAGTATTGTGTGTCGCAAGCACCGCACGAAACCGTAAAAGGGATTTGGCTGAGGTTGCTGCGATTTCCCTCTAACATGCGATCAAACATTGAACACTGCGGAAGAATGAGGCAGTCTGAGATTCCAAACCACGCGACATTCGCGTTGAAGGAGTCTTCCTGGAGGATTGTATGTGAGGTAAGGTCCGTTTCAAATTCGACTGATGCCTCAGGAACCGTGGCCAATGCAGAAGCTGTGCTGCTGCGAGCATAATGCGGGACGAAATGAGAATCCTGCTGCTGCACGCCTTTGACAGGGTCGGTTAGAAAGTTTGCGCTAAGTCAGTAATGCATCCTATCCAACTCTGTGAACACCAGCTCCTGGTGTAGGTTGCGAGCTCTATTTGGCAAGCATGGAACCTCGTAGTGATGCGTCATGATCTTGTTGCATAGAGTACATTGGATCGAGTCGGTGCCTGGAAGGGAGACGATCCGGGAACTTCGGGAGCATCTTGTGAAACGCGATCTTGCCCTAGCCGGTACGGAGCGTTCGTGCACGGTGTTCATCTTGGCACACTAGACCCGTCCCAGACCGTAAAACTCGTATACTCGTTTCGTGCAAGCTGAGCTGTCCGCGAACATGATGAGTTGGTGCGTCAAACTGCATCTCTCTGCTCGCCGCGTAGATCTCTGAACTATCCCATAGATGCAGGATTGCTGCAGGTGTCTCCTGTTGTCACGTCGGCTAGCACGCCGTCGAGGGATCCCTCGCCTTCACCCCGCTGGAGCACACACACCTGGCATCGTCAGGTCACAAGCATCATAAAGTATGCATCATCAGGACTGTCATGAATCCAACACAAAGACGCGCACGCCGTTGGTCCGACAACTGGCAGCTTTGCGGTTGGGAATTCCCAGGTAAGCGAAAATGGCGTCAGAAACCCTGCAGGAAGCTGATCTGACTGAAGCATAATCCTAGCACAAGCTAGTGAGTTTTCTCGGCGGATCTGCGAAGTGCCTCTTATTGCGACTTGTGAATGCGCAAACATTTGACACCAGGTACGCGGCGCATGACCCTGGATCACCTCTGAAAGCTTCAGGGCTATACCCCGCGGGAAATCGGGAACGATCAACGGCCCCTGATCTACAACCACTACCTCAAAAGCTTCGAACCGACATATCACATCGCATCAGCACACCATCTCAAGAACGTGTAGATGCTGTTGCAGTGCACAGGAAGGTTGAGTCGCTGATGCTACCTGCCCATTGGCGCTCACGTCTTCAATCATCTAGTGGCGATGCATACCGGTCATAATCCAATACTCAACGACGACATCGCTCGCATTGCAACACAGAGCAGACACTTAGAAGTCGAGATTCTTGTAGTAGGTGTTCGACAATGCTTACTTGCGGATGTCAAGGCCTTTGCTGAGCATCTGGATCCTTCCCATGCCTGTGAGATCCCTATGACCGCAAGGCCAATGGCTTCAGCCTCTCAACCGGCCTCCAAACTCTAGAAGCCGGTTACCCGGCTATCGGTGCGCTGCATAGATTCGCGTCTCCCTGCTGATCTGTCATAGAAACTAGAACGAAAAAGCAATCGATGCATAGCGCTTGCCGGACAAAACTCCGTGGCTATGGACGGAGATTAATAATCATTTAGCGACACTGCTTGTTTGTATCGAGTACAGACTTGGAGATTGAAGGCGAAGTCCAAACTCTCTGTTCACGATCAGCGTAAAGGTATACGACTAGTATACAGATAATGTGGTGGTGTAAAGGTTGCCACCAAAGTTCGTCCAGTGGCACCGCGGTGACACAGACAATAAGCTACCGACCATACAATGATGTCAAATCTTTGCATTTGGATGATGCAAGTCAGGTCACCGAGATGCAGTCACTGCGAATAGTATATGATTTACAGGACGTACCGATCAACTGACTAACGACATTCCACATCTAGACATCGAGTCGCTCCAAGTCGAGATTGCCTTAACAGCTTGACATGTGTTCGCGTCTTTGTGGGGAGGTAGTGATGCTAGTTACTTCTCAAGATTCAAGCTCCAAGCGCTGACATGGAGGCGCAACTGCAAAGTCTCTCTCATGAGTCACAGACGTACGTCTTCGCACTTCAAGGGAAGATATCTTTGACCGAGAGAAACAATCAATCCGTGGTACGAAAAGCAGATGTTCTTCATGGTCTGATGACTTGAAGGCAGAATACTGCCTAGGTGCAAAACAAAAAAGTCAAACCGACCCAAGAGAGTAGCCAGAATATGAAGGTCGATGACTAGTAGACTATTCGCGTTGGTTGACCGGGGATATCATGTTGCTCTTCAATCTCGTCAACAAAGCTATCACACTGACACTACATCAGGGCATGAATGCAATGTCTGTTGCAATGCATCACCTTGGTAACATTTAGACCCGAAGCGACATGTTGCTCTCCTTATGCGTCTACATTATAGAACCTCTAGGTAGGGCAGAGGGCAGACTCAGATATACTAACCAGGAACAGCGAAACTAGCAGCGCACTCCAGTGCGAAGCCAAAACACCGAGCATACCATCCTTGCGCCCAATAACTCAGCTCCACGCAATGCGGAGCGCCTCGAATCAGACTTCCCTCTACTCTAATGCTGTTTGTGAAAGCTTTCACACAGCGATCAACCTCCTCTTGCGTAGCTTCGAAGTATGGATCATCCTCCACTAGCGAGTACATAACAGGCACTTTCACAGCTGGCGCCCATTTCTCCTTCCAAGCAGGCATCCACTGCGTTACGAACCCCGCAATCTCCGGGATAGGGCATGCCGCATTTAGACGTTCAGTTTGTTCCAACATATCTGGCGCATAGGTACCGGGTTTGAACATGACAGCATCTTTCAGCTCGGTGGGACATAGCGCATGGTTATCGTCTACGAGAGGATACTGAGGAGGATTTTCTCTTGCTGATTGAGATTGTGTGTTTCCCATACCGCTTGCAATGATTCCTCCTAATGGGTAGTTTAGTGTCCTCTCGTCACCATGGAGCGCTGCCACGGCGATACCAGGCATAACACCGAGGCTATGGCACAGCAAAACGATGCAAGTACAGCCATTGGGAACACCAAACTCTTCCCAGAGCTTTGGAAGGATGAATCGATGTAGTTGAATGGCGCTCTCCGTTGTGAAATCAGACCCAGATGGGATTGGCAGTATTGAACTCGTGCCACCGTAGGAAGGACGGTCGATCGTTACGAAGGGAGTAGCAAGTGCGTTGCTCATCAAGGAAGCAGAGTATCCTGGTATAGCATCGAAGTATCGATGATCATAACCACCTCCATGGAGAGCAACGATCAGTGGGCGGTGTTCCACCGGCGAAGGCGATTGGGTTGGGATGGCGTGAGCACCTTGCACTACGCCATTGTTCGCAAGGGTGAGGCGAAAAGACTTCATCGAGATGATAGATAACGAGAAAAGGGAAAGACTATGATGTGCAAGAGCCCAGATTTAGAGATCCTCATAGTGGTAAGGCGGCATTTGGATACTATATAAAAGAAGCCGGTGAATCGATTGCGGAGATAACATAGATTATAAGCGAGTTGCGAATCCAAGCGAGTTGCGAGCCCCACCAACCTTCTGCACCTCTTAAAGCATATAATTCAACCACGTAACAAAATAGTATATAGATATTAATACAATAGATTAA
>NW_021167974.1:0-11896 GCF_004154835.1 Alternaria arborescens
GCAGTTATCAACAAACTAGATACAGATTTGAAATTGTGGCGTAATTCTATATCAAATTGTGTGGCTAGAGCGCTGCAACAGTGGCTGTGTAGCTTGTAGTCACGTGAGGAACACCAAAACTCAAACTATACCTTTGAACGCGGATATCTCAACAACGAGAGCAGCTATCGATAAACTGAGTAAAGATCTGAAATCCTAGCGTAAATCTGCACAAAATAGCTTCTTTCGATCTTCTATAGCCAGCTTAGTAGCGTAGCTAGCTAACCGCGATCCTACTACCGCGATCCTACGCCTCGCTTCTTATCGCATCCTTATCGCTACTAACAACACAGCGCGATTGTAGTGCAATCGCGCACATCCTCTAGGGTAGGATTGTCTAACACGCCCACGTTCCTGCTTTGCTCTAATTCTTCTAGCTAGAGGATTTCCTCCTCTAGTTAGCGCAACTAATTTTGTTGTTGTAGATTTAGGAGTTCATCTCGTCGTATCTATGCCGCTTAGATGCGCTCCTTAATTAACAGGGTTGCGCTTCGCTCGCGGGGTATAGGCTCAGCGCTTAAAGTGCGTGATAAAAGGACCTAGTCCGAATCTCTGCTCTGAGAGCGGGCATGTTGCCTTAATTGAGTAGAAGGAGCTATCTCCTAACCATCAGCCAAAGAGAAGGATTATTATGTAAGGCGTAACTGTAGGCAATAGTGCTTGCTTCACGTTACTAAAGACAGTAGGAGATAGCTTATATATTCAGACTACAGGTGTAGGTTGTAAAGAGAATAATCCTTGCCTCGCTTTGTAGAGCGAGGCGCGCCTTATAAGCAGGTTTAGCGCGTACTTAGCTCCTTTAAGGGACGTGTGTCTCAAGCCCTCGTTACAGGGAGCTTCTCTACTTCTTTAGGCGAGAAAACGTCCTAGAAGTCCCTTATCTCCTCTAGCAGTAGGGACTTAAAGTCTAGTAGCTTAGGCGTGTTAAGCTAAGACAGATAGCGATCTATCTGTTCGATTGTAATTGTAAACATACAGTAGTTTCTTTAGGCATACGCAGCGCAAGCGTTTAGCGATACCTTCGCGATATCTTAATTCCTTAGCAGCTTAGGGCGGTTAGGCAGGTTAATTAGGTAAGATTTTAGCGAAAGCTTATACAGTGCGTAGATCTTGTTTAGCCTTCTAGGCGTGTTGTAGTGTTTCTAACAGTACTTGCTCTTAAACGTTAACGTGTAGCTAGCAAAGCTAATCTTTAAGTTATATTACTTAAGCTAAAGCATTCTTAGGATTACTAAGTAGTGCGCTAGCTGCGTTACGTTTAGCTAGATCGTCTCTAAGTAGTCCTCTACCTGCATAGTAGTTTCTACATAGTGCGTTACTATCTTTTTAACAGACATGTCGCCCTCAAACGTAATAATGCTAAAGAGGTTCTTTCGCTTTCTTAGAGGTAGCCTGTAGCTATTAGCCTAGCTTTAGTCTATAAATCCTTTGCTCTCTGCTCTAGAATTAGTTATAGCGTACGTTAGTATCGCCTTCTTCTCTATCTCTAGCGTAATAGGCAGGATAATTATGTTAGACCTCTAGTCACTTTCCTTGTGCACTAATAGTCCCTTAATAGACGCAGCAGATAATTAGACTAAGAGAAGTAGTTTCTTAATGCGCTGTTTAGGAGCCTACACACGACTTAGTTTAAGCTTACTCTATTTAATAAGTAGTTCGTCTTAGAGGGCAGGCTAGCAGTATAGCAGAGTAGTAGAGACCTAAGGGGGCTAGTAGGGCGGTAAGGCTGCGGAGACGCAGAGCAGAGAGCCTAATAGGCGGCTAGCGGACTAAGGTAGCGTTAGTGCTAGTTAGTAATTGTCTCTGCAGACTAGCGGGTGTTAGGCTTAGAGCACTAGGCGACTTAGTAGGATTTTAATCTGCAGCAGAAATATTTGCTTCTTTCTCTCTAGCTGCCTAGTAAGGACGTCTTCTAAGAAGAGAGGTCTATAAGTTTATATATTAGGGCTAGACTTAATAAGCTAGAGTAAGGAGAGTTAAGTTATTTAGCAGTTACGTTTAAGTAGACAGTAAGCTTAGCGGCTGCGGCGTAGCTGCTTAGGAACGCCTTAGCTATAAGGGTGTAGTTACAGGAGACTTGCTGTTAGTGCTAATAGTAGCAGTTATTAAGTTTCTAGAGGTAGCTAGCATACACAGAGAACTCCTGCGAGGGCGGTAGATTGTGCAGGAGCATATCCTGCAGCTCGCGAGATATCTCTTAGAATAGCAGAGGCGTTAGGGTGCTTTCTAACATTTCTCTTTCTAGTGCTAAGCGCTAGAATTCCGCGAAGTAGGTGCTAAAATTAAAGTTCTTCTACTTTAGGTTAAAAAGCTTATTCTAAGCGTTCTAGGTACAGTCTAGGTCCTTAAACGCTTATTCTAAGTATTTAAGTATCTGTAGGTAGTTTACAAACTAAGAGATCCTGTATTAGATCTTAGGTAGCATAAGCTAATAGGCTCTTCTAGTTAGGCGTCTAGCGACGTAGGTTATCTAATTTGTAGCTAAGGGAAAGCAGTTAGCGTTAGTAGTTATCTTACTATAAATCTGCTAGACAAAGCGCTAAAGGTCGTCTTAAGTTCTATTAAATTCTTTTAGGTTAGGTATTTTCTCGCTAAGGCTAGCAGTTCTAGAATATAGAGCAGTAATAGGCGTAGGCGGTCTCGCTAGGTTATCTGCACAAGCCTTAGTAGTAGCTTAAGGGGATAGAGTAGAGGCGCAGGAGGTCTGTACAGCAGGGCTTGCAGCAGCAGCAAGGTGAGATTTCTTAATCTTGAGCTAGGTAATCTGCTTCTAGTTAGCGGCGAGTTGCTCCTTCTAGTAGCGGATAATTCTATCGCGCTTAATAACAGAGGTCTAGAGTTCTTGCTTAGTAGTGCGCACGTCGCTTAGAGAGCCCTTAAGGCTCTGTAGGTACTAGTAGTTATTGCGCAGGTACAGCAGCTAAGCATTAGAGTCTCTCTGCACCTTAGCTACAAAAGCTTTAGCTAAGTCTAGGGTTGCGAGAGGTTTAGGGCGATCTATAGCAGGCCTCGCGGAGATAGGCACTTATAGAGAGGAGCTACGTAATGTTATAGAGTTAGTAGGCAGGGAAAGTAGGTGCACGTAATTAGTATATTTACTACGATATCGCTAACAGTACAGGGTTAGGCTAAGACAAGGACGTAGCTTAAGGAGCGTACAACAAGGCGCGTTCGCGCAGGAATTTTAGCGATCGCGTAGCTGCTCGCTTAGCAGCTTAGCGCGCTCTAATAAGCTATCTAAGTTAGCGCTGTAACACTTATATACTTAAAAGGTTTTTGTAGTTGCAGTAATGCCTTACTACCCGCCTTACTATAAAGCTATAAATATAGCAAAATGCGCTTAACACCTTAATTACATAGTACAAACACTAAGCTACGCGTTAGATAGTTACACTACAAATAAGCTAAACTTTATAGTACTTACTATAGTAAAGCTAAGAGATAGCTAGGTAATATAGCTGCAGCTATAGCTACCTAAAGTGCAAGGAGTATAATAAGATTTTTTCTTATAATAAGTTTTTTACATGCTCTTAGCGTTTAGGTCGCAAGATGCTAATAAGTAATAATTAAGGCTTACTGCTAGCAATATAGAGATATAAAGTATAAAGAATTTAAAGCGAGGTAAGTATTGCATTTAGTATTATAGAATGCTGTTGCAAGAGTTAAGATAACTCTTAAGAAAAGAGAGGGCTATTATTATAATATTCTATTATTATAAGGTTCTAGCTATAGACAAGTAAGCTACTAGGAACTCTTTAGGGCACTAACAGCCTACACTAGCTACAATTACGTAATATAAGTATATATTATCTTTTTAGGAGGCTTAATAGCTCTTTAAAAATTTGTCTTAATATAAGCTTATA
Organism: Alternaria arborescens; assembly: GCF_004154835.1. NCBI lineage: Eukaryota > Fungi > Ascomycota > Dothideomycetes > Pleosporales > Pleosporaceae > Alternaria > Alternaria arborescens. The sequence goes on from NW_021167974.1 coordinate 3,903, forward strand.
CTTATATTTTAGTGCCTGCCTAATTACTCTTTATATTTCTATTACCTTTTAGTAGTAACTTAAGCTAATTTGCTAAGTCCTCTCTTTTTTAAGAGATTTTGTCTTACTTGTAGACTAAGTCTTTTATATAATACTTAGACTAGAAGCTTACTATAGCAATATAAGTAAGTTTCTTATGCTATATAATACTAAATAGTTATTTTAGTACGTGTAGTACTATAGTATACGTAGAAAGTGTATTTACTTTAGTTAACAGTAGAGCTACAGTCGCGAGCAGAATTAGTTTCTAGTTATGCAGTTAGCTTTGTTCTTGCTGTACAGTCTACGCAGTAAGGGTCTTACTATATTAGTGCTAGCGTATCGCAAGGGTAGCTATATAATCTATATTACCTACTATAATTATAGTATTTTATAACAAGGTGCATAAGCAGTTGTCTTTAATTTATAATATTCTATTACAGTTGTCTAGAGATAGTAAAGACAGAAAGGTATAGAGGTAGTGTTACAAGACGCTACAAGCACGTAGTTTAAGAGCTTACAAGAAGCGTTAACTGTAGCTACGTACAATATCTAGTGTAATACAAGACGTTGCGTAAAGAAACAGAACTAGCATGTACAGGCGGTGAAAAGTTATTAACGAGGGGCTGTGCGCGTAGCGCTTAGCTTAGCTAGTTAATTAGCAGAATCTAGGTGCTTAGCTAAGCACCTAGATTCTGTAGCGCGTTTAGTGTTAAGGGAACTACAGTAGTTACTATAACAGTACCCCCCTCTTACTCTCAAGCTCCTGCGAGCGTTAATTGTGACAATAATAGCTTAGGGATATTAGGAAATCTTTTGTAGAAAGCAGCTACAGCCGCGTTATCCTTTAGCTCTAAGGCAGGTTCCTAAGTTAACTTATTATAACCTGTCTATTTTACGTAGTACTCGTGTCTCTTCTTACGCTTATTAAAGCGGAGACCTTTAATACTATTAACAAAGTATTCTTCTTTGTTATCTATAATAACAGGTTCAAGTAGTAGTGCGTTCTAGCTAGGTATATAGTTAGTTTCCTTAGCTGCGAAACAGAGAAGAGATACATAGAATACAGGGTGTATCTTTATAGATTCGAGTAGATTAAGGCGGTACGCGTAAGAGGAGACCTTCTTAGCTATTTAGTAGGGTCCTAGGTTCTTCTAGTCTAGCTTCTTTAATAGTCGCTGTGTTTAGATGTTACGCGCGTCTAGCTATACTTTATCGCTAGCTTCGTAAGCTAGTGCAGGTAGGCGTTTGCGGTTCGCGTATTCTTGCTGTAGGGCTTGCGCCTATGTTATTTCTTCGCGGATAAACTTAGTAATATTACGCATCTTATTAATTATTGTGTTCACCTCCTAGGCTTGTAAGGCCTAGTAGGCGGGACGTGTCTTGTTCGTAGGTGGTTTAAAGCCTATTTAGGGGTTCTAGCCGTAGCAAGCTATTATTAGAGATACTCCTGTAGATTCTAAAACAGTATTGTTAGCTTCAAATTAAGCGACAAGGAGCTATTAGACCTAGTCGTCTTGCTAGTAGTTCGTGTACGCGCGTAGGACTTGTTCTATCGCAGCGTTAGCGTTCTTAGTTTGCCTGTTAGTTTCGAGATAATAGCTAGTTAAGAAGCGTAAGTCGATCTTTAGCTAGCTACATAGTTCGTTATAGAAGGCAGAGACAAACTGTCTGCCTCTGTTAGAGACGATCGTGTTAGGAAGGCCGTAGTTGCACTAAACGTAGCGAAGAAACATACGCGCTACGTCTAGTGCCTCTATCTTACTACATAGTATTAGGTAGCGGTATTTAGACAAACAGTCTACTACCACTATTACGTTCTTGTATCCTTCTAACTCTAGTAGGTCGACAACAAAGTCAACAGAGATGTCTGCCTAACGTCGTTTAAGAACAAGCAATAGCTTTAGTAGCCTATAGTACTTTTCTCGCAACGCTTTAGCACAGCAGCAGGTGTAGCAGCAAGATACGTAGCGTCAGACAGTCTCAAACAGTCGAGGCTAGTAGTACTCTCGTTAAATAAGTTTAAGTGTCTTCCCTCAGCCTAAGTAACTACTAGAAGGAGCATTATAGACTGCGCAGAGGATCTTAATATTTAATTCGTCGTCGTCTAGAATAACAAGCCTGTTTCAGTAGTATAGACAATTGTCGCGATTCTTGCAGTCGCCTAAGGTAACAGTCTTCGACTGTCGTCTACTATTATGCAGCAGCTGCAAGGTTTCCTATATAAATAGGTCCTTAGGGTATCTATTAGGCGTAGGCTTATATCTTTCTTTAATAATCTCTTAGATAGATCTGTTAGTCTCTACTAGTCTAATTATAAGAGGGTTCTAAAATAGTTCTAAGCAAAGTAGCGTTTACTTACAAGCTTCTCGTGCTTCTTCTTATGCGAGCTAGTCTTGAGAACGACAGGTTAGAGCGTTAGGCTTCTCGCTATGCTTGCCTAGTCGATACGTAATTGTGAATTAGAATTAGGAGAGATATTCAGACTACTAAGCTTAACAGTAGCTTAGCTGTTTCGTAGTTGCGAAGTACTGCAGATTCTTGTAATTGCTAAGCACAGTAATAAGGAAAGCAGCGCCTTCTAGTTCAGGTCTCTATTGTTTAAAACAACAGACAATAGCAAGCAGTTCTTTATCGTAGATTTTGTAGTTGTTCTCCGCAGGGTTTATCCTTTTTAAGTAATAGGCTACAGGACGAAGAGTACTGTTAAGTCCTGTCTAGGAGAGGACTCTAGCTGTAACGTAGTTAGATGCGTCTGCTTTAACAGTGATTAGGAGGTTAGAGTCGAAATGCCGCAGTATTAGCGCAGTAGTAAAGGCGCGCTTTAATACATTAAAAGCCTTCTAACAGGCTTTGTTAAAGAGGAACTTCGTGTCCTTCTTAGTTAAGGCTACAAGCAAAGCAGCTAGATAGGAGAAACTATCTATAAATTGTCAATAAAAGTTCGCAAAGCTGAGGAAAGCTCTAACGTCCTTAACGTTACTTAGGTATTCCTAGTCTACAATAGCTTAAACCTTCTTTAGGTCTATCTGTATACTGTCTACTCTAACTACGTAGCTAAGGTAAGTGACTTCCGCTTAGTAGAACTTACACTTATTAACGTCTAGTTAGAGCCTAGCTTCCCTAAGGGCGTTTAGAACAGATCTAACATGCTCCTTGTGTTCGTAGAGAGTCTTGCTATAGATTAGGATATCGTTGAGGTAAGCGGTGCAGAATATGTCTAAGAACAGGCGCAATACGTCGTTCACGAAGTGTTAGAACGTACTTAGCGCGTTAGCTAGTCCGAAGGGCATCACAAGATATTCGAACAGTCTATATTAAGTACAGAAGGCTGTTAGCTATTCGTCTCCTTCAGCGATTCGAAGTCAATTAAAGGCAGCGATAATGTCGAGCTTCGTGTAATATTTAGCCTTGCTTAGTTAACTTAGGGTCTCTTAGATTAGCGGGATTAAGTAACAGTTCTTAACAGTAACTGCGTTTAGAGCACAGTAGTTAACGCAAAAGCGTAGTCCTCCTCTAGGTTTCTTAACAAAGATAACAGGTAAAGCAACTAGAGAGGAGCTTGCTTAGATAAACCCCTTAGAAAGGTGGTCTTCGAGGTACTTGCGCAGTACCTTTAGTTTATCTTAAGACATGCTGTACAATAGGCTAAACCTGTGTTGCTTGTCTTTTATTAGTTTAATCTTGTAGTCGTATAGTCGTCGTACAGGCAGTTTATTAGAGTTCTCTTGTAAGAAGACGTCTATTAGATCGTGATACTTAGAAGGGACTTTTGTGAGTAGATTAGTGTGCTTCTTCACAGCTAGTGCTTTATTAATATTAGCAATACTAACAGCACAAATCTCGTAACCTCTCTTACGTGCTAGGCTTATAAATAGGGCCGCGCCTATGCAGTAGATATCGAGTTCTAGCTGTAACTTTAACAAGTTACCTTAATTGTAGGTTAACTAAGTGTAGTCTAAGCTAGAGTTGTAGGTACGTTTATATAATTAGCGCTTTATCTTAAGTAGCTAATAGTTGTGTTGTTGTTGTAAGGCGTGTTTAAGCTTTAGGGTTCGAGAGTAGGTTTTCTTAAAGTAGTTGTTGCCCTACTGTGCGTAAAGGGGAGCAGAGATACTACTAGCTCTAAAGCATCGTTTAGTACATCGTCGAGCAGTAAATACTAGTTTCTTATTAGCATAGTCTAGGTTTACTCAATGCTTGTTTATCTATAGTTAGCTAAGTATTAATTTGTGTTAGCTAGTGTTAGTAACGTAGAGTCGTATAGTCTCTACGTAGTTGTCGTGTTGTAGTCTTAGAGTAACGGTGTAAGACACTTCTCTACTGTCGAGTACAGTTCTAGTAAATCTAGTAGGATAGATAACGTAGGGCAGCAGGGTTTAACGAAGGTTTAGGTTGCGCGCGAGGTCTCTGTAAATATATCTAATACTAGTAGCTCTAGTATTAACTAAGGCCTTAAGATTACTTCTAGTGTTGCCTTGTTAGACTGTGCAGGGTATTACAATACAGCGTTTCTATGTGTTAGTTTAGGATTTAGACTAGAGTTTAGCAGAGATTTAGTGTATGCGCAGTCCTAAGGAGCGACTTATCCTTAGGATAAGGCTTTTCTCTTTTGGGACTAGTTGCGAGAGCGTCTCCCTCAAGATCCTAAGGATTAAGAGGATCTTAAGGTATTAGATCCTGCAGAGCAAGTACAGATCTAGTTGTTTGCGCTATGCAATTAGATGTGCTAAGCAGGTAAAGGGACACTGCAGTTACTAGATATATAGCCTTTCTAGTTACATTTAAAGCAGCGGCCTTCCTTAATTCTCTTCTAGCGTTTAGCAGAGCCAGCGGGAGCGTAGTTTATTACGTCTATATCTATTGCGTTAGGGTGTGCTACAGGGAGACAGCGTAGGCGGTCTAGTAGGAATTAGAGGTTGTTGTCGTAAGTAGATATAAGATTAGCGTAGTCGTTTAGGTTGTTAGGCAGAGCTTCTCTAACTATTGCGCGCTGCAATTTATAAGACAAGGAGTTTCAGAGGGAAGCAATAAGACTAATCTTATTTAATCTAGTATCAGCGGCTAGCCGTTAGAACTCAGCGAAGTAGGAAGTAAAGCTGCGCTTCCCTTAACGTAATCCGCTTAGTTAGCTAAGTGCTGTTAGCTCCTTGTTCAGGTCTCCATAGGTGGCTTCAAGGAAGGTAACAAGCTAGTCTACAGTATAAACGTCCTTGTCTATAAGCAGGTTAATAAGGGCTACAGCGTCCTTCTCTAGTCGAGAGTAAGCATATAGTAGGCGAGATCTCTCGTTTAGGTATCAGTCAGCGTTGCCCTCTAGCTTATACCTTAGTTTGCGGACAAAGGCGGGGAGGTCCTTTCGTCGCCTATTAAATAGAGGCGGGTTAGGCAGACAGTCAGTTCAGGGCAGGTCCTTAAGGCTCGCAGTTAGCGGCGTTACAGGCTTCAAGCCACTTCTAGATAGCTCTGCGAAACGAACTTGCCTAGCTTTAGTGTCAGTACAGGTAAGAGCTAAGGTAGTAACAGGAGCAGACCTAGTCTTAATAGTCTCTATCTCTTAACAGAGCTCTAATATCTGTTGCGCGTGTTAATTCTCTTGCTTAGCTAGGTTAGCAAGGAGTGCTTTATTGCTAGCCTTTAACGCGGCTGAGTCTGCTCTTAGTAATGCAGAGTCCGCTTAAATTGCGTTTAGCTAATACAAGATTAGCTGCAACGCGTTAGGTTGTTTGTAGGTAGTTATAGTAGGTGACGCAATATAATGTTACAAGACACTACAAGCACGTAGTTTAAGAGCTTGCTAGAAGCGTTAACTGTAGCTACGTACAATATCTAGTGTAATACAAGACGTTGCGTAAAGAAACAGAACTAGCATGTACAGGCGGTGAAAAGTTATTAACAAGGGGCTGTGCGCGTAGCGCTTAGCTTAGCTAGCTAATTAGCAGAATCTAGGTGCTTAGCAGAGCACCTAGATTCTGTAGCGCGTTTAGTGTTAAGGGAACTACAGTAGTTACTGTAACAGCAACAGCGTAAAAATAATCTTAAACAAAGCAAATATACAGCTTGCGATATAGGCTATCTAAAGAGACGCGTTACTAACAACGCAACGTACTAGAGCTATCTATAGCGTCTCTAAAGCAACACTACAAAGGCGACTCGCTAAGACGCCTTAATAACGCGATTGCGCGCTTAACTTAATAGCTCTTTAAGGATCTAAAGAGATAGCAATTGTTAAACATATTCTTAAGCTAGTAGAGCAAAGATATCTGCCTAAGCTCGCTAATATTAAAGAGATAGCTAGTTCTTTACTTAAGATCCGCAATTAGAAGCTAGTTAGTAAGAACTAGGCTGCAAACTTTATAAATTATTGTTTTAAGCTTAAAACTAAGTTTAATTAAAAGTACAACTATAGTAGAGCTTTCTACAAAGATCTTAAGGTTATTTAAAGCTAGTTCCGCTTAGTATAGAATACAAAGGTGTTACAGTAACTACTATAGTTCCCTTAACACTAAACGCGCTACAGAATCTAGGTGCTCTGCTAAGCACCTAAATTCTGCTAATTAGCTAGCTAAGCTAAGCGCTACGCGCACAGCCCCTCGTTAATAACTTTTTACCGCTTGTACATGCTAGTTCTGTTTCCTTACGCAACGTCTTGTATTACACTAGATATTATACGTAGCTACAGTTAACGCTTCTTGTAAGCTCTTAAACTACGTGCTTGTAGCGTCTTATAACAAAAGGCAAAGTACAGCATCTAAGACAAAGATACATACAACTTTAATAAGACTAGCTTTATAATAGGCGTAATATTAACTAGCGCAGTAGTTATAGTAGTAGACTGTTAAGAACAGCTAAAGATAGTACAGCAAAGCAACTAAGAGTAGGTTACAGCTATCTAAGGCATAGACGTAATAGAGTAAGTAATTTTACTCTTTATTATCTTCTAAGGCAAGCACTACCTCTCCGCCTAGTATAAAGAGGAAAACCTGCCTTAAGACTAGGTAATTGCAGTCTCTAAAAATAGCTAAATAACAAATAAGCTTAGTATTAAGTAGTTAGAGCACTTTAACAGGCATACAAAGAGGAGAGTTATTAGTAGTTACCGCCTACTAGTTCTTAATAGTCACAAAAGCTATAGCTTAATTAATTTCTACTAGCTTTGCAAAGAGAAGAAGATAATTACCTTCTGTATACTTCTACACTCCTCGCACTTGCTGTAGCTGCTTAACGTTAGCTGTTTTGCGCCGCTAAAGAAGGCGTATAGGTACTAAGCTAAGAAGCTAATACGCAATAAGATTACCTACATTACTAAAACAGAGTTCTTGCTGTACTTTATTGCTGCTTAAAACGTCTTAATTACAAAGAGCAATATCCTAGGAGGCTTCTAAGGCGCTAGCTTAGTTTTATTTAATCTAGACGCTGTTATATTAATACTTAACGTTTGCCTGCGTACTCTACTGTTACCTACTGTTAAGGACAGTCCTTAGCAGTCGCAAACTCTAAGTAATACCCTAAAGTTAGAGTTTTAAACAAAGCTAGTTCTTAAGAGGTTTTAGAGGTATATAGATAGCTTACTTACTTTAATAGTTAAGGCGGTAAAAAGCCTCTCTAAAAGCGTAGAGATAATAGCGTATGCTTTAGTGTTGTCGCAAAAGCGTATCGCTAAGCTTAAAGCAGCTAATAAGGCTGCTACGCGACGTAAATTATATAAAAGAAAGCGAGTACAGAAAGAGGGAACCCTTATAGTAGAGAAAGGTCTTTAACTTACAACTCTAAAGGAGTTTAAGGCGCGTAGCGATAGGAAGAAGGCGAAGAAGAGGGTGCGTGTTAAGGTAGGCGAACTGTCGCAAAGACGCTGTAGACGCTGCAGCGAGGCTAGTTACAACTCGCGCACATATAAGTAAGATATAGTAGTAGATTCTAAGTAGAATAGTCTATTACGATTTCTAATTACAGTTCTATACAGTGCTGCACTGTCG